>NC_057799.1:12863766-12879670 GCF_018294505.1 Triticum aestivum | reverse complement strand
TCGGCTTGGAGGAGGGGGCGGCGTGCGGCGGCGGGACTCCGGCGGCGGCTCGGTGTCATGCGGGAAGAGGAGAGCGCGGGCGGGCCGGCGTTCGGCTGGGCTTCGGCCCAGTCGGACGTCGCGCGTTTTTTTTAAATAAGTTCCGCGGAAAATATTACGTTGAAAAATAAATAACAATCAGAAAAATATGAAATAAATTTTCCCCGTCTAGTTAGAAAATCTAGAGTAGGGTGAACATTTTTATAAATCAAAATAAATATTTTGAAAACATGCATATTTTTAATGCAATAAAAATTGCAAATAAATTCCAAATAAATTCCAAATAATGTTTTTAACATTTTTCCTCCAGTATTTCAATTGTTTTGGAGAAGTCATATTTTCTCCTCTCGTTTATTTAAAATGAAATATTTTTCCGGAGAGAAAAATAATTAAAACCACAATCCTCGTTTGAAAAATCAAATTTGAAAATTCGAGAAAATCCCCAACTCTCTCCGAGGGTCCTTGAGTTGCTTAGGATTATCGAGGATTTGTCAAAATGCAACAAAACATGATATGCAATGATGATCTATGTATAACATTCCAAATTGGAAATTTTGGATGTTACAAACCTACCCCCTTAAGATGAATCTCGCCCTCGAGATTCGGGTTGGCTAGAAAACAGGTGGGAGTGGTTTTTCCGTAGATCTTCCTCTCGCTCCCAGGTGGCTTCATCTTCTGTGTGGTGACTCCACTGAACTTTGCAAAACTTGATAACCTTGCTGCGGGTAACTCGGCTGGCATACTCGAGAATCTTAACTGGTTTCTCCTCATAGGTCAAATCACTTTCCAACTGAATCGCTTCCAGTGGCACGGTATCTCTCAGCGGTATCTCAGCCATCTCTGCATGGCACTTCTTCAACTGTGAAACATGAAATACATCATGTACTCCAGACAATCCTTCGGCAATTCCAGCTTGTAAGCAACTTCTCCCATACGTTCCAATACTCTGTATGGTCCGATAAAACGGGGCGCTAACTTTCCCTTAACTCCAAAGCGCTTCACTCCTCGAAGGGGTGATACTCGAAGATAAACTCTGTCTCCGACTTCGTGAACTGTCTCTTTTCGTTTAGAATCAGCATAACTCTTCTGCCTGGACTGGGCTACCTTGAGTCTATCGTGAATCAACCTTACTTTCTGTTCGGACTCCTTAATCAAATCTGGTCCAAACAACTGACGGTCTCCAACTTCGTCCCATAACAATGGTGTTCTACACCTCCTTCCGTACAGAGCTTCGAAAGGGGCCATCTTCAAACTGGTTTGATAACTGTTGTTATATGAAAACTCCGCATATGGCAAATTGTCGTCCCAACTGGATCCATAATCTAGTGCACATGCTCTCAACATGTCCTCCAAAATCTGGTTGACTCTCTCGGTCTGTCCATCTGTCTGTGGGTGAAATGCTGTACTAAATTCCAGCCTGGTTCCCAATGTTTCATGTAGCTGCTTCCAAAACTTCGAGGTAAATTGGGTTCCTCTGTCTGATACAATGGTCCTCGGAACTCCATGCAAACATACTATCCTGGTCATGTATATCTTGGCCAACTTAGCACTGGTGTAAGTGGTCTTCACTGGAATAAAATGAGCCACTTTCGTCAGTCGATCAACTACAACCCATATCGAGTCATAGCCTGAACGAGTCTGGGGTAATCCTGTGATAAAATCCATGCCTATTTTATCCCACTTCCATTCGGGTATCGACAATGGTTGCAGCAATCCTGCTGGCTTCTGATGCTCTGCCTTCACTCTCTGACATACATCACAAACTGCTACATACTCCGCAATATCCTTCTTCATTCCGTTCCACCAAAAAGTATTCTTCAAATCCAAATACATCTTGGTATTCCCTGGGTGAATCGAGTACGGTGAATCATGGGCTTCTTGCAAAATCAACTTCCTGATTTCTGGATCATTTGGCACATATACGCGGTCCTCAAACCATAAGGTATCGTGCTCATCTTCACGAAATCCCTTGGCTTTTCCTTTGCTCATCTTCTCCTTTATCTCTTTAATCTCCTTGTCTGTCTTCTGAGCTTCTCTGGTCCTTTCCATCAAGGTAGACTGAATCTCCAGTGTCGCTAAATAGCCTCTAGGGACTATCTCCAAACATAGCTCGCGAAGGTCCTCGGCTAACTCCTGAGGTAACTCTCCTGTCATGAGGGTGTTGACATGACTCTGGCGGCTCAACGCGTCTGCTACTACGTTAGCCTTTCCAGGGTGATAATGCAATCTCATATCATAGTCTTTAATGAGCTCCAACCATCTCCTCTGTCTGAGATTTAACTCCTTCTGCGTGAAAATGTACTTCAAACTCTTGTGATTCGTGTACACCTCACAATGGTTTCCGATGAGAAAATGTCTCCATGTCTTCAATGCATGCACCACGGCTGCTAATTCCAAATCATGCGTAGCATAATTCTTCTCATGGGGTTTAAGTTGTCGTGAAGCATATGACACAACTCTTCCTTCCTGCATAAGCACTGCTCCCAGTCCTCGACGAGAAGCGTCGCGATAAACTTCATAATCCTTGCGTTGATCTGGCAGAATCAACACTGGTGATGTAACCAATCGTTTCTTCAACTCTTGGAAACTAGCTTCACATTCCTCAGTCCAATTGAATTTGGTGTCCTTTTTCAATAGCTCAGTCATGGGCTTAGCAATCTTCGAGAAATTCTCGATGAATCTCCGGTAGTATCCTGCAAGTCCAAGAAAACTCCGGATTTCTCCAACTGTCGTGGGTGATTCCCAACTTGTCACTGTGTCAACCTTGGCAGGGTCTACTGCTATTCCTTCTCCAGAAATAACATGTCCAAGGAATCCAACTTCCTTCAGCCAAAACTCACATTTGCTGAACTTGGCATATAACTGATGTTCTCTGAGCTTCTCAAGTACCAATCGCAAATGCTCCTCATGCTCTTCCTCATCCTTGGAAAAGACTAGAATATCATCAATGAACACCACGACGAACTTATCCAAAAACTCCATAAACACTTTGTTCATCAGGTTCATGAAATAGGCCGGTGTGTTGGTCAGTCCAAATGACATAACGGTATACTCATACAATCCATATCTGGTGGTAAATGCCGTCTTTGGTATATCCTGCTCTCGAATCTTTAACTGATGGTATCCTGATCGTAGATCGATCTTGGAAAATACTTTAGCTCCTTGCAGGCGGTCAAACAAATCATTGATCATCGGCAGTGGGTATTTGTTTTTGATGGTCACTTCATTCAATCCTCGGTAATCAACAACCATCCTCAGCGATCCATCTTTCTTCTCCACTAGAAGTACTGGTGATCCCCAAGGTGATGAACTTGGGCGAATATAGCCTTTATCCAGTAACTCCTTGATCTGCTTCTTAATTTCCTCCAAATCCTTTGCGGGCATCCTGTACGGTCTCTTAGATATTGGCCCTGTGCCTGGCAAAAGTTCAATCAAGAACTCGATGTCTCTATCTGGTGGCATGCCTGGCAACTCTTCTGGAAATACATCCGGATAATCCTTCACCACTGGTACTTCCTCCTGTACAACTCCTGATAAGGAATTCACTTGAGTCCTCTTCGGCATATGCCGGGATACATACTTGATCCTTTTTCCTTCCGGGGTGGTAAGCAAAATCGTCTTGCTGGCACAATCGATGTTTCCTCCATACAACGATAGCCAATCCATGTTGGGGAACGTAGCAGAAATTCAAATTTTTCTACGCATCACCAAGATCAATCTATGGAGTTTACTAGCAACGAAGGGAAGGGGAGTGCATCTACATACCCTTGTAGATCGCGATGCGGAAGCGTTGCAAGAACGCGGATGAGGGAGTCGTACTCGTAGCGATTCAGATCGCGGTTGATTCCGATCTAAGCACCGAAAGTACGGTGCCTCCGCGTTCAACACACGTGCAGCCCGGTGACGTCTCCCACGCCTTGATCCAGCAAGGAGAGAGGGAGAGGTTGGGGAAGACTCCATCCAGCAGCAACACGACGGCATGGTGGTGGTGGAGGAGCGTGGCAATCCCGCAGGGCTTCGCCAAGCACCGCGGGAGAGGAGGAGGAGGGAGAGGGGTAGGGCTGCACCGAAAGAGAGACGTTCTCATGTGTGTATGGCAGCCCAAACCTCAAGTATATATAGGGGGGAAGGGGGCTGCGCCCCCCTTAGGGTTTCCACCCCCAAGAGGAGGCAGCCAGCCCTAGATCCCATCAAGGGGGGCGGCCAAGGGGAGGAGAGGGGGAGGCGCCCCACTAGATGGGCCCTAAGGCCCATCTGGACCTAGGGTTTGCCCCCTCCCACTCTCCCATGAGCCTTGGGCCTTGGTGGGGGGGCGCACCAGCCCACCTGGGGCTGGTCCCCTCCCACACTTGGCCCACGCAGCCTTCTGGGGCTGGTGGCCCCACTTGGTGGACCCCCGGGACCCTCCCGGTGGTCCCGGTACATTACCGATTTCACCCGAAACTTTTCCGGTGACCAAAACAGGACTTCCCATATATAAATCTTTACCTCCGGACCATTCCGGAACTCCTCGTGACGTCCGGGATCTCATCCGGGACTCCGAACAACATTCGGTAACCACGTACATGCTTTCCCTATAACCCTAGCGTCATCGAACCTTAAGCGTGTAGACCCTACGGGTTCGGGAACCATGCAGACATGACCGAGACGTTCTCCGGTCAATAACCAACAGCGGGATCTGGATACCCATGTTGGCTCCCACATGTTCCACGATGATCTCATCGGATGATCTCCGGTCAATAACCAACAGCGGGATCTAGGGCATATTTCCAACAGTCTCCCACTTGCACTAGAGTCAATAATCTAGTTCACATCACCATGTGATTAACACTGACAGGTCACATCACCATGTGACCAACACCCAAGAGTTTACTAGAGTCAACAATCTAGTTCACATCTCTATGTGATTAACACTCAATGAGTTCTGGTTTGATCATGTTATGCTTGTGAGAGAGGTTATTAGTCAACGGGTCTGAACCTTTCAGATTCGTGTGTGCTTTACGAATATCTATGTCATCTTGTGGATGCTACCACGCGCTATTTGGAGCCATTTCAAATAATTGCTCTACTATACGAATCCGGTTTACTACTCAGAGTCATCCGGATTAGTGTCAAAGTTCGCATCGACGTAACCCTTTACGACGAACTCCTTTTCACTTCCATAATCGAGAAAATTCCTTAGTCCACTAGATACTAAGGATAAGTTCGACCGCTGTCATGTGATCCATTCCCGGATCACTATTGTACCCTTTGACCAACTCATGGCAAGGCACACTTCATGTGCGGTACACAGCATAGCATACTGTAGAGCCTACGTCTGAAGCATAGGGGACGACCTTCGTCCTTTCTCTTTCTTCTGCTGTGGTCAGGTCTTGAGTCTTACTCAATACTCACACCTTGTAACACAGCCAAGAACTCCTTCTTTGCTGATCTATTTGAACTCTTTCAAAATCATGTCAAGGTGTGCGTTCTTTGAAAGTATCATCAGGCGTCTTGATCTATCTCTATAGATCCTGATGCCCAATGTGTAAGCAGCTTTATCCAGGTCTTCCTTTGAAAAACTCCTTTCAAACAACCCTTTATGCTTTCCAGAAATTTTACATCATTTCGGATCAACAATATGTCATTCACATATACTTATCAGAAATGTTGTAGCGCTCCCACTCACTTTATTGTAAATACAAGTTTCTAATAAACTTTGTATAAATCCAAAATCTTTGATCACCTCATCAAAGCGTACATTCCAACTCCGAGATGCTTACTCCAGTCCTTAGAAGGATCGCTGGAGCTAGCATACCTTTTAGCATCCTTAGGATCGACAAAACCTTTTTGATTGTATCACATACAACCTTTCCTTACGAAAACTGGCAAGGAAACTTGTTTTGACATCCATCTGCCAGATTTCATAAATGCAGCTAATGCCAACATGATTCCGACGGACCTAAGCATCGCTACGGATGAGCAATCTCATCGTAGTCAACTCCTTGAACTTGTGGAAATACTCTTTGCCACAAGTCGAGCTTCATAGACGGTAACATTACCGTCCACGTCCGTCTTCTTCTCAAAGATCCATTTATCTCGGATTTCATGGTTTCTAACCATTTGTCGGAATATGGGCCCACCATCGCTTCTCCATAGCTCGTAGGTTCAGTATTGTCCAACAACATGATATCTCAGACAGGATCACGTACCACCCTGAAGTAGTGCGCATCCTCGTCGTCCTACGAGGTTTGGTAGTGACTTGATCCGAAGTTTCATGATCACTATCATAAGCTTCCACTTCAATTGGTGTAGGTGCCACAGGAACAACTTCCTGTGCCCTGCTACACACTAGTTGAAGCGAGGGTTCAATAACCTTATCAAGTCTCCACCATCCTCCCACTCAATTCTTTCGAGAGAAACTTTTCCTCAAGAAAGGACTCATTTCTAGAAGCAATTACTTTTGCTTCCAGATCTGAAATAGGAGGTATACCCAACTGTTTTTGGGTATTCTATGAAGATGCATTTATCCGCTTTGGGTTTGAGCTTATCAGCCTGAAACTTTTTCACATAAGCATCGCAGCCCCAAACTTTTAAGAAACGACAACTTAGGTTTCTATAAACGGTGTCGTCTCAACGGAATTGTGTGGTGCCCCTTTTAAAGTGAATGTGGTTGTCTCTAATGCCTAACCCATAAACGATAGTGGTAATTTGATAAGAAACATCATGGTGTGCACCATATCCAATAGGGTGCAGTTGTGATGTTCGGACACACCATCACACTATGGTGTTCCAGGCGGTATTAATTGTGAAACACTTTCCACAATGTCTCAATTGTGTGCCAAACTCGTATCTCAGATACTCATCTCTATGATCACATCACAGACATTTTATCCTCTTGTTACGACGATCTTCAACTTCACTCTGAAATTACTTGAACCTTTCAATAATTCAGACTAGTGTTTCATCAAGTAAATATTCTCAGCATCTACTCAAATCATCTGTGAAGTAAGAACATAACGATATCCACTGCATGCCTCAGCACTCATTGGACTGTATACATCAAAATGTATTACTTCCAATAAGTTGCTCTCTTGTTCCATCTTACTGAAAACGAGGCCTTTCAGTCATCTTGCCCATGTGATATGATTTGCATGTCTCAAGTGATTCAAAATCAAGTGAGTCCAAACGATCCATCTGCATAGAGTTTCTTCATGCATATATACCAATAGACATGGTTCGCATGTCTCATTCATTTCAAAAACGAGTGAGTCCAAAGATCCATCTACATGGAGCTTCTTCATGCGTTCTATACCAATATGACTCAAGTGGCAGTGCCACAAGTATGTGGTACTATCATTACTATCTTATATCTTTTTGGCATGAACATGTGTATCACTACGATCGAGATTCATTTTAGGTGCAAGACCATTGAAGGTATTATTCAAATAAACAGAGTAACCATTATTCTCCTTAAATGAATAACCGTTTTGCGATAAACATAATCCAATCATGTTCAACGCAAACACCAAATCTCGATAGTAGAGGGAGCATGCGATGCTTGATCACATCAACCTTGGAAACACTTCCAACGCACATCGTCATCTCACCTTTAGCTAGTCTCCGTTTATTCCGCAGCTTTTATTTCGAGTTACTAACACTTAGCAACCGAACCGGTATCTAATACCCTGGTGCTGCTAGGAGTACTAGTAAAGTACACATTCATATAACGTATATCCAATATACTTCTGTCGACCTTGCCTGCCTTCTCATCTACCAAGTATCTAGGGTAGTACTGCTTCAGTGACCGTTCCTCTTATTACAGAAGCACTTAGTCTCGGGTTTGGGTTCAACCTTGGGATTCTTCACTAGAGCAGCAAACGACTTGCTGTTTCATGAAGTATCCCTTTTGCCCTTGCCCTTCTTAAACTAGTGGTTTTACTAACCATCAACAATTGATGCTCCTTCTTGATTTCTACTCTCGCGGTGTCAAACATCGCGAATAGCTCAAGGATCATCATAACTATCCCTGATATGTTATAGTTCATCACGAAGCTCTACTAGCTTGGTGGCAGTGACTATGGAGAACTATCACTATCTCATATGGGAGATTAACTCCCACTCGATTCAAGCGATTGTGGCACTCAGACAATCTGAGCACATGCTCAACGATTGAGCTTTTCTCCCTTAGTTTGCAGGCTTAAGAAACTTGTCAGAGGTCTCATACCTCTTGACGTGGGCACTAGTCTGAAATCTCAATTTCAGTCTTCGGAACATCTCAGGTGTTCTGCGATGTTTCAAAAACGTCTCTTGTGCCACAATTCTAAACCGTTAGCATTACGCATTGAACTATCACGTAGTCATCAAAAACGTGTATGCCAGATGTTTCGTAACATCTACAGACGACGCTGAGGTTCAGCACACCGAGCGGTGCATTAAGGACATAAGCCTTCTGTGCAGTAATGAGGACAATCCTCAGTTTACAGACCCAGTCCGCATAATTGCTACTACCAACTTTCAACTAAATTTTCTCTAGGAACCAGTAGAACTAAAGCGCAAGCTATGACATAATTTGCAAATACCTATTTGACTATGTTCATGATAATGAAGTTCATCTGATTATGAACTCCCACTCAGATAGACATCCCTCTAGTCATCTAAGTGAAACATGATCCGAGTTTAACTAGGCCGTGTCCGATCATCACGTGAGACGGACTAGTCAAGATCGGTGAACATCTCCATGTTGATCGTATCTTCTATACGACTCATGCTCGACCTTTCGGTCCTCCGTGTTCCGAGGCCATGTCTGTACATGCTAGGCTCGTCAAGTCAACCTAAGTGTATTGCGTGTGTTCCGAGGCCATGTCTGTACATGCTAGGCTCGTCAACACCCGTTGTATTCGAACGTAAGAATCTATCACACCCGATCATCACGTGGTGCTTCGAAACGACGAACCTTCGCAACGGTCCACAGTTAGGGTGAACACTTTCTTGAAATTATTATAAGGGATCATCCTACTTGCTACCGTCGTTCTAAGCAAATAAGATGCAAAAACATGATAAACATCACATGCAATCAAATAGTGACATGATATGGCCAATATCATTTTGCTCCTTTGATCTCCATCTTCGGGGCACCATGATCATCTTTGTCACCGGCATGACACCATGATCTCCATCATCATGATCTCCATCATTGTGTCTTCATGAAGTTGTCACGCCAATGATTACTAACGCGCTTAGCAATAAAGTAAAGTAATTTACATGGCGTTATTCAATGACACGCAGGTCATACAAAAATAAAGACAACTCCTATGGCTCCTGCCGGTTGTCATACTCATCGACATGCAAGTCGTGATTCCTATTACAAGAATATGATCAATCTCATACATCATATATATCATTCATCACATCTTCTGGCCATATCACATCACATAGCACTTGCTGCAAAAACAAGTTAGACGTCCTCTAATTGTTGTTGCAAGTTTTTTTTCGTGGTTTGTAGGTTTCTAGCAAGAACGTTTCTTACCTACGTATGACCACAACGTGATTTGCCAATTTCTATTTACCCTTCATAAGGACCCTTTTCATCGAATCCGTTCCGACTAAAGTAGGAGAGACAGACACCCGCTAGCCACCTTATGCATCTAGTGCATGTCAGTCGGTGGAACCTGTCTCACGTAAGAGTACGTGTAAGGTCGTTCCGGGCCGCTTCATCCTACAATGCCGCCGAAACAAGATAAGACTAGTAGCGGCAAGAAGAATTGACAACATCGACGCCCACAACTACTTTGTGTTCTACTCGTGCATAGAAACTACGCATAGACCTAGCTCATGATGCCACTGTTGGGGAACGTAGCAGAAATTCAAATTTTTCTACGCATCACCAAGATCAATCTATGGAGTTTACTAGCAACGAAGGGAAGGGGAGTGCATCTACATACCCTTGTAGATCGCGATGCGAAAGCGTTGCAAGAACGCGGATGAGGGAGTCGTACTCGTAGCGATTCAGATCGCGGTTGATTCCGATCTAAGCACCGAAAGTACGGTGCCTCCGCGTTCAACACACGTGCAGCCCGGTGACGTCTCCCACGCCTTGATCCAGCAAGGAGAGAGGGAGAGGTTGGGGAAGACTCCATCCAGCAGCAACACGACGGCATGGTGGTGGTGGAGGAGCGTGGCAATCCCGCAGGGCTTCGCCAAGCACCGCGGGAGAGGAGGAGGAGGGAGAGGGGTAGGGCTGCACCGAAAGAGAGACGTTCTCATGTGTGTATGGCAGCCCAAACCTCAAGTATATATAGGGGGGAAGGGGGCTGCGCCCCCCTTAGGGTTTCCACCCCCAAGAGGAGGCAGCCAGCCCTAGATCCCATCAAGGGGGGCGGCCAAGGGGAGGAGAGGGGGAGGCGCCCCACTAGATGGGCCCTAAGGCCCATCTGGACCTAGGGTTTGCCCCCTCCCACTCTCCCATGAGCCTTGGGCCTTGGTGGGGGGGCGCACCAGCCCACCTGGGGCTGGTCCCCTCCCACACTTGGCCCACGCAGCCTTCTGGGGCTGGTGGCCCCACTTGGTGGACCCCCGGGACCCTCCCGGTGGTCCCGGTACATTACCGATTTCACCCGAAACTTTTCCGGTGACCAAAACAGGACTTCCCATATATAAATCTTTACCTCCGGACCATTCCGGAACTCCTCGTGACGTCCGGGATCTCATCCGGGACTCCGAACAACATTCGGTAACCACGTACATGCTTTCCCTATAACCCTAGCGTCATCGAACCTTAAGCGTGTAGACCCTACGGGTTCGGGAACCATGCAGACATGACCGAGACGTTCTCCGGTCAATAACCAACAGCGGGATCTGGATACCCATGTTGGCTCCCACATGTTCCACGATGATCTCATCGGATGAACCACGATGTCGGGGATTCAATCAATCCCGTATTCAATTCCCTTTGTCTAACGGTATGTTACTTGCCCGAGATTCGATCGTCGGTATCCCTATACCTTGTTCAATCTCGTTACCGGCAAGTCTCTTTACTCGTTCCGTAACTCACATCATCCCGTGATCAACTCCTTGGTCACATTGTGCACATAATGATGATGTCCTACTGAGTGGGCCCAGAGATACCTCTCCGTTTACACGGAGTGACAAATCCCAGTCTCGATTCGTGCCAACCCAACAGACACTTTCGGAGATACCCGTAGTGCACCTTTATAGCCACCCAGTTACGTTGTGACGTTTGGCACACCCAAAGCATTCCTACGGTATCCGGGAGTTGCACAATCTCATGGTCTAAGGAAGTGATACTTGACATTAGAAAAGCTCTGAGCAAACGAACTACACGATCTTGTGCTAGGCTTAGGATTGGGTCTTGTCCATCACATCATTCTCCTAATGATGTGATCCCGTTATCAACGACATCCAATGTCCATGGTCAGGAAACCGTAACCATCTATTGATCAACGAGCTAGTCAACTAGAGGCTTACTAGGGACATGGTGTTGTCTATGTATCCACACATGTATCTGAGTTTCCTATCAATACAATTCTAGCATGGATAATAAACGATTATCATGAACAAGGAAATACAATAATAACCTATTTATTATTGCCTCTAGGGCATATTTCCAACAATCCATTCCCAGAATCACATCCAAACCTTGCGATTCCAAAACAATGAGGTCTGAGGGGAAAACATGCCTACCAATGGCCAACGGTATCTGAAAACATCCTTGGGTGGCCATATACTCTGCTCCTGGCGAGGTTACTAACATAGGGTTTCTGAGAACTTTGGTGGGCATCTTAAACTTATTCACGAATCCCCTTGATATGTATGAATGCGATGCACCAGTATCGAAAAGAACAGTTGCAGTAAATGACTTAACCAAAAACTTACCTATTACTGCATCAGGCTGAGCTTCAACCTCCTCCACGCTCACGTGGTTCACATGTCCTTTGTTGAACGGGTTCGGCTTCTTCCCAGAGCTTCCATTGCCAATTCCATTTTGGGCTTCGGGACAATCGGTAGCGTAATGTCCCGTCTTCTGGCACTTGAAACAAGTGATGTGACTTAGATCTCTCTTGGTTGGGGTAGATGGGTTGGTGCGGTTCTGTCCGTTTCCTCCTCCATTCCCATTACCATTCTTGGAGCCATTATGGTTGTGCGAACTACCTCCTCCATGGGTATGCTGAAACTGTCCTCCCGGCTTCGGGGTAAATCGGGGCTTCTGCTGGGCTCCAGAATTGTACTTCCCTTGTCCATACTTCCTCTTACGGTTTTCAATTTGCTGTTGCTTCCCTTCAATCATTAGAGCTCTATCTACCAACTCCTAGTAGTTGTTGAAGGTTGCTACCATCAACTGCATACTCAGCTCATCATTCAGTCCTTCCAAAGATTTCTCCTGCTTGGCTGCATCTGTAGCAACGTCATCTGGTGCATAACGTGCTAGCTTACTGAAATCCTCCACATACTGGCCTACGGTGCGTCCTCCTTGGCGTAGGTTACGAAACTCACGCTTCTTCATAGCCATAGCTCCTGCTGAAACATGAGCTGTACGGAAAGCTTGCTGAAACTGGTCCCATGTGACAGTGTCAATAGGGTGCGTGGCTGTATAATTCTCCCACCATGATGCTGCGGGTCCATCTAGCTGATGTGCGGCAAAACGCACTCTTTCCGCATCTGTGCATCCTGCAGTGGTCAACTCCCTTCCAACTTTGCGGAGCCAATCATCTGCAACAATCGGCTCGGTGCTACTGGAAAACACCGGCGGGTTTAACCTTAAGAAACGGGCTAGGTGGTCAACAGGTGGTGGTGGCGGTGGGTTGTTGTTGTTGTTGTTGCCTTGGTTCTGAACTAACGCTTGCATCAGGGCATTCTGTTGCTGAATCAACTGGGTGATCTCTGGCGGGAAAACAAATCCGGTGTCGCGTCTCGGAGGCATCTGATAGGTTTAGAAAAGATGAGAGTTGAGAAAAGAATGAGGTCTAGAGAGAAAACACTACCCATATGCTCATGAGACAAATTCAATCAATATCACTCAATCAATCCAAACAAGGCAAAACAATCGATCTAACTAGCGTTACAAAGTGCTTTGAACTATACTATTAAATGGGGGAAAACTACTACTGATATGGTGGTCTACTAGAAATTCTGATCCGTTGAAGACTCCATGATATCCGCTCCAGCTTCATCAATCCATTCGTCTTCACTTGGTTCCGAGTCGGTGTCGTCGATGATGATGTAGTTATCCGGACAAGTGCATTTGTCGTCTTCTGCTTTTGGCACTGGATTTCCCACGAATGCTCCAATCTTATTCTCCAGGTCGTCAATCTTCCCTACTAGTGCGTTGATTTCCTCCAAATAATCTTCGCGTGTAGTCTTGAGTTCTTCTTGGAGTTCCTTGATCTTCGTAAATGCCTTCTTCAGTTCCTCCTTGTCCGTGCACATCTGGTTCTCCTGGCGACGAATATGTTGGTTCTGCTCCTGGATGAAAGCTGCAATTGATCCATCCTTCTTGGTCTTGATCATCTCCCATTGCGCGTCTCGACGTCCACAAATTTGATAAATCGTATCCTTAAGCTCCTGGTGGTAGACTTCTCCAATGCGTCCCATGGCGATATGTGCGGCCATGCTCTTCCCTAAACTCCAAGTTGGTGCTTCGAAAACCAATCTCATGGGTTCCGTAATTGGCGCAAACGTTCTTCCTGGAATGATAACTTGAATCTTCCAGCTCTCCTCTTCAGGAAATGTGGCGTTGTAGGTTCCGGTGACGCTTGGTATTCCTATGTTCAAGTACTTGGTGACTTCCTTCAAATGTCGTCCAAACGGCGTGTCTTCATCTGGTTGCATGAACTTGCTCCTTGCATTCGCCATTCCTAAAAGAGTAGAAAGTGGAGAGGAGTCAGAAATGAGAAGAGAGAAGCTTTCTAGGGCTTAAGCTTAGTGGTCGTGTCCTATAGTCAGCGTGTGCTCTGATACCAACTTTGTAGCGACCAGACCTCAAATGGCCTGTGCTGCTGTGCACCAGTGTCATCCCTGGATCAGTAATGCTGACACGCACAGTACAAATGGAGGATTTATAACAGAGTGGCAATCACACACTTATTACATCGAATATCTCCAAAGAGATTAAGTATGATAAATATGGCTTAAGGCCATCTAAACGATAACAGCGGAAGACTTGGAAGATAAGTGAGTCCATCAACTCCAGCGGCATCACTGAGTATAAGACCACGACCTAAGGCACCTTACTCATCGTCTGAAAAGTCTGCAACATGAAACGTTGCAGCCCGAAAACGGGTCAGCACATAGAATATGCTGGCAAAGTAACACATAGAGAGCAATGAACAATAATAATGCTACACTACATGCATATATGGCTGGTGGAAAGCTCTATGGTTACAGTTTTGCGAAAAGCCAATTTTATCCTACTTCAAAAGGAATAAATTTTATTTAACTATCATGGTGGTTGAAACATTGAGAAGGTACCTCCAACTCAATCCCAATTAAGTGTCATCATTAACCCAGCAAAATTAATTATAAGTATCACGGTGATGAGATTCAAATGATAATCCAAGTACTAGATACTCAAGTTGTCCATAACCGGGGACACGGCTAATCATGATCAGTTTGTACACTCTGCAGAGGTTTGTGCACTTTTCCCCACAAGACTCGATCGCCTCCGTTTGATTCTCGCACTGCATGATGTTTGAGAAACGGATGACCGAGACACAGTCTTTCAGAAACAATCACTCTTTACTCTGGATGGACAGGTACACCTACTTTCCCCTACATCTGCTAGTCCACCTCTTCAAGAGATCCTGTAACCTACTCAGCTATGCTAGAGCCCATAATAGCTTGTGGCTGCACACAGAAGTTTCTAGCATGAACAATCTTATGATCCCTTTGAGCCTGGGTGGCGGACCTTATAAAATCAGACAACACTGGGTTCTCCAGGTGCCTCAATCCACCCAGATGTGAGTTTTAGTTGCCACCTTAAGTTGAACCATTAATAAACATCTCACGTCTGTCATGAATATCTCCCAAACCCAATCCACGTCTACGAGCATAGCATGGCAATAATAATAGCAACATAGAAGTAACTCCCAAGGGTTTGAATAGAAAACAGGTAATAGGTACTACCTCAACTACTTCCCAATACCCACAGTTTATTAGATCCTAATCATGCAATGTGTTTGAGGAATAGATCTAATGCAATAAAAACTGGGTATGAACGGAGTATGATCAAAGTGTTACTTGCCTTGCTGATGATCCGCAAAACCTAGCGATTCGAAGTAACAAGCGGCACACTCCGGGTACTCTATCGCAAACAAACAAGCATACAATCAATACTCATCTAATGCACAGGTAAAACTCGAATGAAAGATCCAACCAGAAAGTTCAACTTAAGATCTCCGGTTTGCAAAAAGAATCAACTCGAAAGAAGCAACGAAAGTCAAACGGCGAAAGAAAGAAACTTCGTTTGCTAATCTGGATCTAGGTCAAATTTTACTGTAGCAAAAACTTGTTTGAGTAGATTAATCGGAAAGAGAATTTCGAGACGAAACTCTAGGCGCTTGAATCGCCTGATTCCGATAAACGAGCGAGAAGTTAAACAGATTCGAAAATTCGATCAGAGATCGAATCTGAGAAAATAACGAGAAAATCCGTCGAAAAAGAAAAATGGACGAACGGTTAAATAACGGACGTTCGTTAACAGAGAAAAACCGACGAACGCATTCGTTAAAACGAACGGTTCGGTAAACGCTCGTAAAATAAGAAAACCGAAAAAAAACCGATCTAGGGTTTTTTTTAAACGAAGGTTTTTTTTTTTACAAAAAACCGGTCAACGACGGAAACGGCCGGCGGCAGTACCTCGGGACGGCGG